>NC_069499.1:804471467-804502307 GCF_027579735.1 Bombina bombina | reverse complement strand
GAGAGAGAGCTAAAGAGAGGGGGGGAGAGAGAAAGCAAAAGAGAGGGGGAGAGAGAGTTAAAGAGAGGGGAGAGAATGCAAAAGAAAGGGGAGAGAGAGCAAAAGAGAGGGGAGAGAGAGCAAAAGAGAGGGCGGAGAGAGAAAGAGAGGGGGGAGAGAGAGCTAAATAGAGGGGGGAGAGAGAAAGAGAGGGGGAGAGAGAGGTAAAGAGAGGGGGAGAAAGCAAAAGAAAGGGGAGAGAGAGCAAAATAGAGGGGAGAGAGCAAATGAGAGGGGGGAGAGAGAGCAAAAGAGAGGGGGGAGAGAGAGCAAAAGAGAGGGGGGGAGAGAGCAAAAAGAGAGGGGGAGAGAGAAAAAGAGCAAGAGAGAGAGGGGAGAGAGAGCAAAAGAGAGAGGGGAGAGAGAGCAAAGTACAGGGGGGAGAGAGAGCAAAGGAGAGGGGGAGAGAGAGCAAAGGAGAGGGGGGAGAGAGAGCAAAGGAGAGGGGGGAGAGAGAGCAAAGGAGAGAGGGGAGAAAAAAAGAGAGGGGAGAGAGAGCAAAACAGAGGGGGAGAGAGAGCAAAATAGGTGGGAGAGAGAAAGCAAAATAGAGGGGGAGAGAGAGCAAAAGAGAGGGGGGAGAGAGAGCAAAAGAGAACACAAAAGAGAGGGGAGAGAGAGCGCAAAAGAGAGGGGGGGAGAGAGAGAGAGAGCAAAAGAGAGGAGGAGAGAGAGCAAAAGAGAGGGGGAAGAGAGAGAGCAAGGGGTGGGACTGCTGTACTTCAAAAAATGGCCCGTGTGCACGGGCTTTAGGACTAGTTTGTGCTATTATTGCACAAGCTGTTTGTAAATAATTTAAGTGAGAAACCTAAAGTTTGTGAAAAAATTTGTTAAAAAATGATCAATTTTTTTATTTGATCGCATTTGGCGGTGAAATGGTGGCATGAAATATACCAAATTAGGCCTAGATCAATACTTTGGGATGTCTTCTAAAAAAAAAATATATACATGTCAAGGGATATTCAGGGATTCCTGAAAGATATCAGTGTTCCTATGTAACTAGCGCTAATTTTGAAAAAAAGTGGTTTGGAAATAGCAAAGTGCTACTTGTATTTATTGCCCTATAACTTGCAAAAAAAGCAAAGAACATGTAAACATTGGGTATTTCTAAACTCAGGACACAATTTAAAAACTATTTAGCATGGGTGTTTTTTGGTGGTTGTAGATGTGTAACAGATTTTGGGGGTCAAAGTTAGAAAAAGTTTTGTTTTTCTATTTTTTCCTAATATTTTATATTTTTTTTTATAGTAAATTATAAGATATGATGAAAATAATGGTATCTTTAGAAAGTCCATTTAATGGCGAGAAAAACGGTATATAATATGTGTGGGTACAGAAAATGAGTAAGAGGAAAATTACAGCTAAACACAAACACTGCAGAAATGCAAAAATAGCCTTGGTCCCAGACTGTCAACAAATTGAAAAGTGCTCTGGTCACTAAGGGGTTAAGTCAAGAGTATCAATGTTTAGTTTTCCGTTCCACAGTACTCATTCCCTATATACAGTTGAACAAATTAGAAATCTGTTTTTATGGTGGTGGGCAATGTTTTTACTTATAAAGGGCATGATCCTATAAAAGTTGATCTGAAAACAGCTAGAATAAAAAATATTTGATAATGGTCTTTATTCACTGCCACTAATTATTAGCAGCTACTTAATCTTTTATGGTTCAGACAACTCATGCAGTTTAAAACAACATTTTTATTGATGTCTGTTGTCAAATTTTCTTTGTTCTTTTGATATCCTTTGTTGAAAGCATATATAGGTAGGCTCAGGAGCTGTTCTAAAATAAATCTAGAAAAATGGGGGATGGGAGGGGAAAGTGCCACTACCAAAAACCCCAAAAACTGAATGCGCCAGATACTTGCAATAAAATGAATACTATGACATTAGATGCAAAAAACACACAAAACTGCAAATAGTCACTCAAAAAGGTCAGGAATCAGTTACTGACCTTGAACCCTTATAGGGGTCAGTCTCCTAGTTCAATCTGGATCACAGTGGTGTCAAAAAGCAAACGACAATCCCAGTCCCTCAGAACACAAGGGCTTTCTTTCTGTAGCCAGGCAGGAGTTCACTGTATTCAGTCAGTCCCGCAGTGTGTGGTCACAAAAGGAATTCTATTAAAAAGAGCGCATCTGCGACTCACAGTATTATTTATTACAGTTACAATAGACACACATAAACATACACTTACAAGATGTCAATTAAAAAGCACTTGTTGTCCTCATAAATAGTGCTTGGTAGCGGCTCACTCTCTCCAGTGTTTCTTACGGCTCCCGACCAACGGGTCTGAATATGCTACAGGTGACTTCATGACCAAAAGAGTGCATATTGATATGTGAAATCATATATACCACATTTATGATCATATAACATATGCATAAGAAAATGGCTAAAAACCATGCATAGAGAAGAGTTATCAATTTTAGGGTGATGAATGTTGTGGCCCTTTAATACGGACTCGTAACTATATACCTGTTTAATAAGAATTGTAGGATTGGGGCAAAGTTTTAAGGGGAAGGTCCATGCATAGTATAAGCTATAATCGGATACAACAATCAACTTGTCACGCATTGCTATTATGTATAGCTGTAAATTCGTATGGGGTTTTTAATGTGTATCTTTATCTGGGAACAAGTAGAGCCAGTGGTGGCTGGTGAATTTTGAAGATTGTGGGGCGCTAGAACCGACTCTTGAAATTAAGCCATGCCCTCATATCGCTCCACCCACTTCAAGAAATTGATTTTTGGCCAATAAGAGCTGTGAGTGGTAAAAAACCTGTTAAAATGCATTCTTAAGAGGCGGCCTTCAAGGTCTAAGAAATTAGCATATGAGCCTCCTAGGTTAAGCTTTCAACTAAGAATACCAAGAGAACAAAGCAAAATTGGGGATAAAAGTAAATTGGAAAATTGTTTAATATTACATGCGCTATCTGAATCATGTTTGTTTTGGACTAGACTGTCCCTTTAACTAATCTGTGAACTTTTTAAAACAGCACTCTAAAACTTAGAGTCTGACAAATAAAGTTTAAGTTTATTCACTGGGATATATAACTCATTGTGTGGGAAAGATAAGCAAAATAGTGCTATGAATTTCTTTATATTTGTTTACATTATGCTTTGTTCCAATACAAATGCATTAGCAAATGCTATCAATACTCTAGTTTGTTTAGAGGGTAGTATAATTTATTTCCGCAAACATGGCTACAAAAAGTATGTCATTTCTTCATATGTTTTCTCTTATTTGCAATTGAATGTGAATACATATTGTTTTTCATTAATTTAAATAGAAACCATGAGTTGTGCTCTTGGTGGTGTAGTTTTATTGCATCTTGCTGTGTATTTCAATTGCATTTTGTAAGGGATTTGTCAGCAGCAGAGAAACTAAACCCAAATGGCCCAAATGCCCCATCAAGGCAGAGGGTTCCATAGCAGAGCAACTGTTGGGTATTCAGCCTGCAGGTCCAAGGATCTGAGTACTAAACTGACAGGAGAAGGTAGAGTGCAGCTGATTTTCCACCGGCACCTAGTCCTGTAATCCTGACTAATGAAGCAGCTTCCAGACCTGTGTGGCTGCATGCAGGGGCGCGACAGAGCACAGCACCCAAGAGTGGCTGTAACCCGTCACTGATTCAAGGTGTGTAGATATTGCAGACGAGAGGAAAATGCTGATGGAGGTAGAGGAGTAGTATGCAAAGTACTACGGACAGGCGCTAGGGCATAACGCTTCCCTACAGCACACAGCCATCCTAGACTGTGAACTGGAGAGCTGGCGGCAGGGCCTGGGCAAGTGAGATGCAGAGAGATGATTCATACTACAACTTGTATGAAATGTGAGAGATATGACCCTACTGGGCTACTGGATATAGTCCCCAGTTACATCCTAGACTGCTCTGTTGCTCGCATCCATCCTCTGGTGTTTCTGCTGACTTCTACTGATAGAGTTGCCAGGTTTCCGCCACAAAAATACCGGACACCCAACAAATAAACGGGGTGGGCGGGGGGGTATTTAGTGGGATTTACTAAACCCTGAAATTTTTGTAAATATTTGATTATATCTTTTTATGTGACAACACTGAAAAAATGATGCTTTGCTACAATGTAAAGTAGTGAGTGTACAACCTGTTTAACTGTACATTTGCTGTCCCCTCAAAATAACTCAACACACAGCCATTAATGTCTAAAACGTTGGCAACAAAAGTGAGTACAACCCTAAGTGGAAATGTCCAAATTGGGCCCAAAGTGTCAATCATGGAGTTCACCAGAGCTTCACAGATTGCCACTGGAATCCTCTTCCACTCCTCTATGACGACATCACTGTGCTGGTGGATGTTAGAGACCTTGCGCTCCCTCACCTCCTGTTTGAGGATGCCCCACAGATGCTCAATAGGGTTTAGGTCTGGAGACATGCTTGGCCAGTCCATCAACTTTACCCTCAGCTTCTTTAGCAAGGCAGAGTGATCATCTTGGAGTTGTGTTTGGGGTCATTATCATGTTGGAATACTGCCCTGAGGCCCAGTCTCCGAAGGGAGAGGATCATGCTCTGCTTCAGTATGTCACAGTACATGTTGGCATTCATGGTTCCCTCAATGAACTGTAGCTCCCCAGTGCCGGCAGCACTCATGCAGGCCCCGACCATGACACTCCCACCCCCATGCTTGACTGTAGGCCAAACAAACTTGTCTATGTAATCCTCACCTGGTTTCCGTGACACACGCTTGACACCATCTGAACCAAATAAGTTTATCTTGGTCTCATCGGACCACAGGACATGGTTCCAGTAATCCATGTCCTTAGTCTGCTTTCTTCAGCAAACTGTTTGCAGGCTTTCTTGTGCATCATCTTTAGAAGAGGCTTCCTTCTGGGACAACAGCCATGCAGACCAATTTGATGCAGTGTGTGGCGTATGGTCTGAGCACTGACAGGCTTACCCCCCACCCCTTCAACCTCTGCAGGCTATGCTGGCAGCACTCATATGTCTATTTCCCAAAGACAACCTCTGGATATGACACTGAGCACGTGCACTCAACTTCTTTGGTCGACCATGGCGATGCCTGTTCTGAGTGGAACCTGTCTTGTGAAACCACTGTATGGTCTTGCCCACCATGCTGCAGCTCAGTTTCAGGGTATTGGCAATCTTCTTATAGCCTAGGCATCCTTATGTAGAGCAACAATTCTTTTTTTCAGATCCTCAGAGAGTTCTTTGCCATGAGGTGCCATGTTGAACTTCCAGTGACCAGTATGAGAGAGAGTAAGAGCAATAACACCAAATTTAACACACCTGCTCCCCATTCACACCTGAGACCTTGTAACACTAACGAGTCACATGACACCGGGGAGGGAAAATGGCTAAATGGGCCCAATTTGGACATTTCCACTTAGTGGTGTACTCACTTTTGTTGCCAACGGTTTAGACATTAATGGCTGTGTTTTGAGTTATTGGCAAATTTACACTGAAGCACTCTCACAGCCAGGGTAAAGCACTCTCACAGCCAGGGTAAAGCACTCTCACAGCCAGGGTGAAGCACTTTCACAGCCAGGGTAAAGCACTCTCACAGCCATGGTGCTTGCAATGTTGAGCATAAAGAAACAGGAAGGCTAAAACTTGCTGGTCTTTAACAAACTGTCATTTATTTGTGGTTTGCAACTTTTTGGGGACAGCTTCCCTTTTTCTGTCTTTAATTGTTGATATGTATTATACAGTGGGGCAAAAAAGTATTTAGTCAGCCACCAATTGTGCAAGTTCGCCCACTTAAGAAGATGAGAGAGGCCTGCAATTTTCATCATAGGTATACCTCAACTATGAGAGACAAAATGTGGAAACAAATCCAGACAATCACATTGTCTGATTTGGAAAGAATTTATTTGCATATTATGGTGGAAAATAAGTATTTGGTCACCTACAAACAAGCAAGATTTCTGGCTCTCACAAACCTGTATCTTCTTCTTTAAGAGGCTCCTCTGTCCTCCACTCATTACCTGTATTAATGACACCTGTTTGAACTTGTTATCAGTATAAAAGACACCTGTCCACTACCTCAAACAGTCACACTCCAAACTCCACTATCATGAAGACCAAAGAGCTGTCGAAGGACACCAGAAAAAAAATTGTAGAAATGCACCAGACTGGGAAGACTGAATCTGCAATAGGCAAGCAGCTTGGTGTGAAGAAATCAACTGTGGGAGCAATAATTAGAAAATGGAAGACATACAAGACCACTGATAATCTCCCTCGATCTGGGGCTCCACGCAAGATCTCACCCCGTGTGGTCAAAATGATCACAAGAACGGTGAGCAAACATCCCAGAACCACACGGGGGGACCTAGTGAATGACCTGCCGAGAGCTGGGACCAAAGTAACAAAGGCTACCATCAGTAACACGCTACACCGCCAAGGACTCAGATCCTGCAGTGCCAGACGTGTCCCCCTGCTTAAGCCAGTACATGTCTGGGCCCATCTGAAGTATGCTAGAGAGCATTTGGATGATCCAGAAGCGGATTGGGAGAATGTCATATGGTCAGATGAGACCAAAGTAGAACTGTTTGGTAGAAACACAACTCGTCGTGTTTGGAGGAGAGAGAATGCTGAGTTGCAACCAAAGAACACCATACCTACTGTGAAGCATGGGGGTGGCAACATCATGCTTTGGGGCTGTTTGTCTGCAAAGGGAACAGGACGACTGATCCATGTACATGAAAGAATGAATGGGGCCATGTATCGTGAGATTTTGAGTGCAAACCTCCTTCCATCAGCAAGGGCATTGAAGATGAAACGTGGCTGGGTCTTTCAGCATGACAATGATCCCAAACACACCGCCCGGGCAACGAAGGAGTGGCTTCTTAAGAAGCATTTCAAGGTCCTGGAGTGGCCTAGCCAGTCTCCAGATCTCAACCCCATAGAAAACCTTTGGAGGGAGTTGAAAGTCCATGTTGCCTAGCGACAGCCCCAAAACATCACTGCTCTAGAGGAGATCTGCATGCAGGAATGGGCCAACATACCAGCAACAGTGTGTGACAACCTTGTGAAGACTTACAGAAAACGTTTGACCTCTGTCATTGCCAACAAAGGATATATAACAAAGTATTGAGATGAACTTTTGATATTGACCAAATACTTATTTTCCACCATAATTTGCAAATAAATTCTTTCCAAATCAGACAATGTGATTGTCTGTATTTGTTTCCACATTTTGTCTCTCATAGTTGAGGTATACCTATGATGAAAATTACAGGCCTCTCTCATCTTCTTAAGTGGGAGAATTTCCACAATTGGTGGCTGACTAAATACTTTTTTGCCCCACTGTAAATGTAACAGAAAAAAAATAATAATATCAATGTCCCTTTTAAAGGGACAGTAAATGTAAAAAATAATGTTACATAATTTTGCACTATGTGCAGAATTATGTAACATTATCCTAGCGACACCTTAAAAAACAAAAGAGATTGAGAGATTTATCCCTCCCGCCCGATTGAGAGATTTACCCCCCCCCCCATACTTACCTTCTGTTCCTTGGCAGGCTCTTATTATTTATTTTCTCTCAAAAGAACGTCATCGCCGCACTGTCTAATCCCAGCGAACCCAATCGCGTCATTGAACTGAATATAGTGTACTCCTGTGGTGGGTAAAGCTGGGAGCCTATGTTCTCTGCCGCAATTGGGCAAGCTGTGATTACACAGTGCACCTTCGGGGTGGGGGGGGTGTAAATCTCTCAATCTCTTTTGTTTTTTTAGGTGACGCTAGCATATTGTTACATAATTCTGCACATAGTGAAGAATTATGTAACATTAATTTTTACAATTATTGTCCCTTTAATGTTAAAAAATCTACCATATGCACAAATCTTTCAGAAGATTATTGCCATAAACTCTCAAATGTAATTACCACTCTGAAATAACACAAGATTTTTTTCATGCATATTGATTTGATGATTATATTTAACGTTAGAACCCTTAATCTTTTGAAATAAATAATTTGTTCTTTTTAACCCCTTCGCTCAAAAAGTCGTATGTGTATATATACTGTATATATCTATATCTATATATATATATATATATATATATATATATATATATATATATATATATATATGTGTGTGTCTGTGTGTGTGTATATATATATATATATAAATATATTGTGCGGTACTTCGGCTATCATATGACCCAACCAGTGCATATATATATATCTGTGCTCCAGGTCCATATGAGGGCACATGCCAGATCGTTGCACACAGTGACACTGTCTGCGTCACTGTTTGTAGTGATCATCTGCTAGTGCCGGCAGGAAGTGCGGGAGGGAATCCGGGAAACAGGTGAGCAGCCCAGTAGTGGAGCGGGGAGGGAGGTCATCAGAGACTTTATCTTAGCCTCTGATGAAGAAGGTATATATTTGTACACCTTTGAAACGCATCAGGCTTGTTGAATTAAGGCAGTTATCGATTCTCAACCCACAGAACCGCAGACCAGTCCACCATTAGAAGTGAGGGTTTCTTTTATTGCTTCGTTCCTCAGCTGCTGAGTTTATTTGTAATGTGCAATTGTTACCGCATTACATTGAGGGCACCTATGTGAGTGCACATTTCTACCGATATTATTTGGTGTTTGTATGCTTCAAGTGTGCCTTATTAAACAGTGTTGCACTATTACTGGCATCTGTTTTGTTTTTTCGCCCTCACTTTCCTGAGACCCGCCCCAACAGAGGGAAGTGTTCTGCACAAACTCCTGCCTGTCACTTACCTCATTCTGATTGAGGTATTATCTTGTGATACACCCTAAGGGGTTCAGTTGGATATCTTCACAGTGAGATTGAAGTGATCACCTGGTTTCTCCTATCAATTTCCACACTCTGCTTACCCCTGCTTACCTGCTTTGGGTGTTTGCTTTCTGGACTTTATCACCCTTATATATATCCCATATAGTGTGAACTCTGTTTATGAGCATTTATGTATTAGTACCTATTTATGTGATGTATATGCTGATTTTGATTTTATAGATTTTAGAGATTTAAAAGGTATCTTCTTGATCTCATGTATTGTCCTCCTTTTTATCAATATTCCACAGCATTTTTTTGTGTGATTTTTATTCATTATACTTCCCTTTAAGTGATACGGTGCTACCCCATTTAGCGTTTTTCACAGCTTCCACTTTCTTGTCCATATTGTTTTGTTCATAGGAATATCTTGGGAAAGGTTATGCTGTTCTTGTGGTTGTTCTGTGTTTAGCTGCTTGTGGGGCTCATTGTCTTACTTTAGGGATTTTTGTACCTGTTTTAATAGAGACACTTATTACTATTATTATTATTGGTTTGTGTCCCTTATCCTGTATGTGTATGTATATTTATTTGTGTATACATTAATTGATATCTAGCAATAGCTATACTATATTATATATATATATATATATATATATATATATATATATATAATTTTTTTCTTTACCAGTGTGTGAGATCCTCTTCTAGCTGCACTCTCCTCTTCAAAGCTTATATCACTGCCTGTCAGTGATATATTCTACTTATTACATATATATATATATATATATATATATATATACACACACACACACACATATATATATATAGTATACATTTACAGTGTGTTTGTATATCTACAGTATCTCACAAAAGTGAGTACACCCCTCACATTTTTGTAAATATTTTATTATATCTTTTCACGTGACAACACTGAAGAAATGACACTTTGCTACAATGTAAAGTAGTGAGTGTACAGCCTGTATAAAAGTGTAAATTTGCTGTCCCCTCAAAATAACTCAACACACAGCCATTAATGTCTAAACCGTTGGCAACAAAAGTGAGTACACCCCTAAGTGGAAATGTCCAAATTGGGCCTAAAGTGTCAATATTTTGTGTGGCCACCACTTTTTTCCAGCACTGCCATAACCCTCTTGGACATGGAGTTCACCAAAGCTTCACAGGTTGCCACTGGAGTCCTCTTGCCCCACAGATGCTCAATAGGGTTTAGGTCTGGAGACATGCTTGGCCAGTCCATCACCTTTTCCCTCAGCAGGGGTTGTCTTGGAGGTGAGTTTGGGGTCGTTATCATGTGTGAATACTGCCCTGCAGCCCAGTTTCCGAAGGGAGGGGATCATGCTCTGCTTCAGTATGTCACAGTACATGTTGGCATTCATGGTTCCCTCAATGAACAGTAGCTCCCAAGTGCCGGCAGCACTCATGCAGGCCCAGACTATGACACTACCACCACCATGCTTGACTGTAGGCAAGACACACTTGTCTTTGTACTCCTCACCTGGTTGCCGCCACACACGCTTGACACCATCTGAACCAAATAAGTTTATCTTGGT
This sequence comes from Bombina bombina, assembly GCF_027579735.1. Lineage (NCBI taxonomy): Eukaryota > Metazoa > Chordata > Amphibia > Anura > Bombinatoridae > Bombina > Bombina bombina. The sequence goes on along the minus strand of NC_069499.1, from coordinate 804,491,949 downwards.
CTCATCAGACCACAGGACATGGTTCCAGTAATCCATGTCCTTAGTCTGCTTGTCTTCAGCAAACTGTGGGCTTTCTTGTGCATCATCTTTCTGTACTTATTTCTGGAACGACAGCCATGCAGACCAATTTGATGCAGTGTGCGGCGTATGGTCTTAGCACTGACTGGCTGACCCCCCACCCCTTCAACCTTTGCAGCAATGCTGGCAGCACTCATATGTCTATTTCCCAAAGACAACCTCTGGATATGACGCAGAGCACGTGCACTCAACTTCTTTGGTCGACCATGGCGAGGCCTGTTCTGAGTGAAACCTGTCCTGTGAAACCGCTGTATGGTCTTGCCCACCATGCTGCAGCTCAGTTTCAGGGTCTTGGCAATCTTCTTATAGCTTAGGCCATCTTTATGTAGAGCAACAATTTTTTTTCAGATCCTCAGAGAGTTCTTTGCCATGAGGTGCCATGTTGAACTTCCAGTGACCATTATGAGAGAGTGTGAGAGCGATAACACCAAATTTAACACACCTGCTCCCCATTCACACCTGAGACCTTGTAACACTAACGAGTCACATGACACCGGGGAGGGAAAATGGCTTATTGGGCCCAATTTGGACATTTTCACTTAGGGCTGTACTCTCTTTTGTTGCCAATGGTTTAGACATTAATGGCTGTGTGTTGAGTTATTTTGAGAGGATAGCAAATTTACACTGTTATACATACTGTGCATTCACTACTTTACATTGTAGCAAAGTGTCATTTCTTCAGTGTTGTCACATGAAAAGATATAATAAAATATTTACAAAAATGGGAGGGGTGTACTCACTTGTGTGAGATACTATATATATAGCATCACAAAAAGACCTTGCACTCGCTGGATTTTTCAACAAACTTTTTACTTGGCAAAATTAGTGACGTTTCGGGGACAGTGTATCCCCTTCCTCAGATACACTGTCCCCGAAACGTCACTAATTTTGCCAAGTAAAACGTTTGTTGAAAAATCCAGCGAGTGCAAGGTCTTTTTGTGATGCTATATTTAACTCTACTAGCACCCTGGTGCTGCAATTAAGTGAGAGTGCACATCTTTGCTAAACGTATATATATATATATATAGATATATATGTCATGTGACATTATAGGCAATAGACTATACATGTGTATATATTGGTATATATAAATACAGTATAAATATGTGTGTATATAGAGTGTGTAGGTGTGAATGGTTACAGTGAGCACCTACATCTGTATTTGATTTGATCAGCTCATTGTACAGCGTGTGATTGGTTACAGTGACACACCTACATCTGTATTTGATTGGCTCATTTTATAAAATGAGCCAATCAAATACAGATGTAGGTGATGTATATGTGTGCATATGTATGTGTAGGCATATATATATATATATATATATATATATATACAGTATCTCACAAAAGTGAGTACACCCCTCACATTTTTGTGAATATTTTATTATATCTTTTCATGTAACAACACTGAAGAAATTCCACTTTGCTACAATTTAAAATAGTGAGTGTACAGCCTGTATAACAGTGTCATCTTGCTGTCCACTCAAAATAACTCAACACACAGTCATTAATGTCTAAACCGTTGGCAACAAAAGTGAGTACACCCCTAAGTGGAAATATCCAAATTGAACCCAAATTGTCAATATTTTGTGTGGCCACCATTATTTTCCAACACTGCCTCAACCCTCTTGGGCATGGAGTTTACCAGAGCTTGACAGGTTGCCACTGGAGTCCTCTTCCACTCCTCCATGACGACATCACGGAGCTGGTGGATGTTAGAGACCTTGCGCTCCCGCACCTTCCGTTTGAGGATGCCCCACAGATGCTCAGTAGGGTTTATTTCTGTAGACATGCTTGGCCAGTCCATCACCTTTACCCTCAGCTTCTTTAGCAAGGCAGTGGTCATCTTGGAGGTGTTTTTTTTGTTCGTTATGTTGGAATACTGCCATGGGGCCCAGTCTCTGAAGGGAGGGGATCATGCTCTGCTTCAGTATGTCACAGTACATGTTGGCATTCATGGTTCCCTCAATGAACAGTAGCTCCCAAGTGCCGGCAGCACTCATGCAGGCCCAGACTATGACACTCCCACCTCCATGCTTGACTGTAGGCAAGACACACTTGTATTTGTACTCCTCACCTGGTTGCTGCCAAACACGCTTGACACGATCTGAACCAAATAAGTTTATCTTGGTGTCATTGGACCACAGGACATGGTTCCAGTAATCCATGTCCTTATTCTGCTTGACTTCAGCAAACTGTTTGCGGACTTTCTTGTGCATCATCTTTAGAAGAGGCTTCCTTCTGGGACAACAGCCATGCAGACCAATTTGATGCAGTGTGCGGCGTATGGTCGGAGCACTGACAGGCTGACCCCCTACCCCCTGCACTCAACTTCTTTGGTCGACCTAGGCTAAACCTGTTCTGAGTGGAACATGTCCTTTGAAACCGCTGTATGTTCTTGCCCACCATGCTGCAGCTCAGTTTCAGGGTCTTGACAATCTTCTTATAGCCTAGGCCATCTTTATGTAGAGCAACAATTCTTTTTTTCAGATCCTCAGAGAGTTCTTTGCCATGAGGTGCCATGTTGAACTTCCAGTGACCATTATGAGAGAGTGTGAGAGCAATAACACCAAATTTAACACACCTGCTCCCCATTCACACCTGAGACCTTGTAACACTAACGAGTCACATGACACCGTGGAGGGAAAATGGCTTATTGGGCCCAATTTGGACATTTCCACTTGGGGTGTACTCACTTTTGTTGCCAACGGATTAGCCATTAATGGCTGTGTGTTGAGTTATTTTGAGGGGACAGCAAATTTACACTGTTATACAGGCTGTACACTCACTACTTTACATTGTAGCAAAGTGTAATTTCTTCAGTGTTGTCACATGAAAAGATATAATAAAATATTTACAAAAATGTGAGGGGTATACTCACTTTTGTGAGATACTGTATATATATCTCAATATTTTTTTTGTGTGGGTGGAAGGGTGATATTAAAAAATAAAAAGTCTGAGACTGAGACATACCTCATTGTTTGATTGTATTTATTTGTTTGTAGAGACTGAATCTGATCTAAGATCTCACTTCAAGTGACAGTCACTAATTCAATGGCTTATTGGATCCCAGTAGGTCCTATCTTGCTGGCTCTGACTGAGTGAATTGAATATTCACACTCAAAGTCCTGTCACACAGGCTCAGCAGGCAGCATGTGTAGACTAGACAGCGCAGAACCTGGGTCTTCTTGCTGTCGTGACTTCACGCACATGATCACATGACAGTCGCACACAACAGCAAGGCAGCACGCACAGCGCAGGCTGAGGGTGGCACATCAGGAATTGCTACAGGCTCAGCTGAGCGACAACTCAGAGTCTAGTAGGGCTAGAAGGGGACAGGTGCTGGTGGACACTGGCTGCCAGGGCTGGGCGGCTTGGGTACTTTACTGCTGGGTACTGCCTAGTTGGGTTAGGTATAGCTGGATGCGGCAAGCCATTGTCCCATGGAAGTAATGTAAATAGTAAAACATTTAAAAAAACAACACACATCTTAACATCAGTTTGGTTTTGTGGAAATAATATTACCGGGCAGTAACCGGAAATACCAGACAGTCCGGTCTAATATTGGACACCTGGCAACCCTTGATGACCATGAGGGAGGGATAAGGGGTAGGAGGAGCTTAAATTAAGCTTACCAAGTTACCCAATTAACACCTTCACTGCTGGGAATAATAGAAGTGTGGTGCGCAGCTGCAACTAGTGGCCTTCTAATTACCAAAAACCAAGACAAAGCCATGCATGTCTGCTATTTCTGAATAAAGGGGATCCCAGAGAAGCTTTTACAATCATTTGAGCTATGACTGCACAAGCAGTATGTAAATAATTTCAGTGAGAAAACCAAAGTTTGTGAAAAAGTTAATGATTTTTTTTTTATTTGATCATATTTGGCTGTGAAATAGTGGCATGAAATATACCAAAATGGTCATAGATCAATACCTTGGGTTGTCTACTTAAAAAAATAAAATAAAAATATGCAATAGGGTCTTCAACCAGGGTGCCAAGTCGGTAGTACTGACAGTCTGTTTCAATGAAGGACTGCACTCACTGGATTTGGATAAAGGATAAAATATTTATTGTGGTAACGTTTCGGGGTTCACAGACCCCTTCCTCAGACCAGACAATAAATACAGAAAATTCTCTGGTATTTTGGGCAAGTTCTTCTTTGAAAGTCCCAGTGGTGAAGGGGTTAAGTACTGATCACTGGTGTTTGTACTTGGTGAGCAACTTCTTCATTTTACAATATGTGTAGAACATCCATAATTTAAAGTGACATTAAACACTAAGGCCTAGATTACGAAATTTTCACTCCACTCGTAATACCAGCGCACTCAATTGTGCCCTGGTATTATAAGTCAGGCGCAATGCAAATGCGACCTCGTGTTCACATTGCATGGAAGCTCCAATGGTAGAATGATGCATTCAGAGAAAAGAAAAGTCTGAGAATAACATGTAGTTATATTTTTTAAAGTTTCATTAGCTTTTTAAATATTGACAAAAACTTAGGTTACCTGCTCTGCTGTGGCCAATTAGGGACAGTTATAAATAGGTCACTAGAGTGTGCAGCCAATGACTGTGTGGAATATAACAGTGTTCTGCACTTCTATTTCTAACATGAACTGAAAAGCTCACAATTTCAAAATGGACTTACAGGAAAAGGGGACAAAATAAATCATTAAAGTATATTGCAGATAATTTTTTTTTATATATATAATTTATCATTTTATATTACCCTCTCAAAGTTTTTAATATCCCTTTAAACTTTCATTATGAGTGTTCATTGTTTAGGTTATTCTATGCAATTTAATTATGCCTACACCATTTTCTTTCTGATGCTTGATACAATTTTTACAGATATTGAACACCACAGTTTTTTGTAATTAAGGAACATTATTATACTTTGATTAAAAATAGTCAAAAGTCAAAAATACTTAAATAACCAAAAATTGTAATTTACTCATTCAATTTTATTATTTGACAAAACAATTTCTATGAAAGTTTAAAAGGCAGTTTTGTGAAAATTCACTTTTAAAATAATCAATTATGACGCATTGGGGGCTCTGACCGAAGATGGCTGCTAATCTGGGAGCTCAGACTGAAAGATATACTTTCCGCCAAGATATCTAACGTTGCAGGTGCCATCCAGCACAGAATTGTATTGCATGGAAATTTGCTGGATTGGGCCACACTAATATTGTTTGATGTGGAGCTTCACTGACTGGACCGCTACCGGGTATTAGGAGAACATAGTAAATTCTCCTCTCCTACTGAATTTTTAAATTTAAGCTATTATCATAAGTAGAATGCCAATTTCCTACTTAGTGGTAAAGACCCTCTCTGCAGAGTTTGAGCGCAAGATCTGCAGCAGAATTGATGACATCCTACTGCGCAATCGGTCTATGATTGTAGCATTGAATATTCCGACTGGTGCTACCCTGAGTAAGTTGCAGCAATGTTCTGACCAGCCTGGGTCTCTCACAGAGGTAGACTGTCGCTCTGACCCCGCAGACCAGAAATTGGTCCTATGTGAGCCACCCCTACCTAAGTCTACTGCAACCCCCCAAGACATTTTTAAGAATGTTCAAAGCTCCCTGGGATCAGACCTACAATGTGAGAAGTAGCTCTTTGTGTCTAGGGTGCCCATGCAGACTGCCGACACTCTGGAAGGGAAAAGCAGCTCTGAAGATCTTTGCAGAGACCTCGGTCCGATATTGTTTAATGATTTACAGACACGCACACAACCCATCGTAATGCCCATGGGGGACTTTCTACTGGCCAGGACTGTTTTTAGAGTGAAGGCAGACATGGCTGCTCAGGAGAGACATTTGCAGAGAGAACGGCATACTTTGACAGAACCATCACAGACCCTGAGAAGTGAGCAATGGCATCAGAGTGCACACACCAGCAGGGAGATTCCTTGGACTCAGCTTGGCATGTGGCTGATTTGTTCCAGCAGAACCGGTATAGGGTAATACTGTCCTCAATGGTGTGACTTGATTTGAGTACCTTAGCTTCACAATTTTTAATGACGGCCTTATAGCCTGATACAACCGCTTATAAGACAAACTGTGAAATCAAATTACTAGTTAATAACGCATATACTTCTTTGTGTAACATATGCCATGTAAACGCCCTTGTTTTTGTGTGCCACAGAAGTTAAGATGCTTAGCTGGAGTGCATTTTTTATTATGAGAACTATAGTCTTGTTTTTGCTTGTGAATTAACATGCCTATTGATATGGGGAATGTCTGTACCTTGCCACCATTGTTGGGGATTGTATTTTTCTTGATATTTACTACATATCCAGATCACTATTTGTTAGCTTAACACAAACCCCTGGGGTAAGTTAGCAGATGCCATAAATCTCCAACTTAATTTTAGTAATTCAGCGGTCACTATATGATACTAGGGTATTGCCTATGCAGTATCTACACATCATTTACAACTGATAGAGAAATATATTTGAGATCCTGACTCTGATATAAGATTTACACGCAGTGTTCATTTCAGCTCCAACAGGCCTGTGCTACTCAAAAACACTCTGATTAGAACAGAGAGATAACCGAGGTCCAAAAGCAACCTATAGTGTAGAAGAGAGTGTAACAGAGGTTAGTAGTGATGTTGCAAACCTAAAAATTTGGGTTCGCGAACAGCGAAAGCGAAGTTCCGCAAAAGTTTGCGAACGGGCGAACCGCCATAGACTTCAATAGGCAGGCGAATTTTAAAACCCACAGGGACTCTTTCTGGCCACAATAGTGATGGAAAAGTTGTTACAAGGGGACTAACACCTGGACTGTGGCATGCTGGAGGGGGATCCATGGCAAAACTCCCATGGAAAATTACATAGTTGATGCAGAGTCTGGTTTTAATCCATAAAGGGCATAAATCACCTAACATTCCTAAATTGTTTGGAATAACGTGCTTTAAAACATCAGGTATGGTGTTGTATCGATCAGGTAGTGTAAGGGTTACGCCCGCTTCACAGTGCGCAGTGTAGGTGATATACCTGCCCTGTGACCATGCTTTGCAGACCAGGTATCAGTGGTCAGATGGACCCTTGCCCCAACACTGTGTGCCAGACATGCCATTAGCAGACTTATATGGCTTTGACGTTGCTTTTTGGTAATTAGAAGGCTGCTAAATGCCACTGCGCACCACACGTGTTTTATGCCCAGCAGTGAAGGGGTTAATTAGGGAGCATGTAGGCAGCTTGTAGAGTTAATTTTAGCTTAAGTGTAGTGTAGTAGACAACCCAAAGTATTGATCTAGGCCCATTTTGGTATATTTCATGCCACCATTTCACCGCCAAATGCGATCAAATAAAAAAAAATTGTTCACTTTTTCACAAACTTTAGGTTTCTCACAGAAATTATTTACAAACAACTTATGCAATTATGGCATAAATGGTTGTAAATGCTTCTCTGGGATCCCCTTTGTTCAGAAATAGCAGACTTATATGGCTTTGGCGTTGCTTTTTGGTAATTAGAAGGCTGCTAAATGCCACTGTGCACCACACGTGTTTTATGCCCAGCAGTGAAGGGGTTAATTAGGGAGCATGTAGGCAGCTTGTAGAGTTAATTTTAGCTTAAGTGTAGTATAGTAGACAACCCAAAGTATTGATCATTTCACCGCCAAATGCGATCAAATTTAAAAAAAACTTAAATTTTTTTGCAATTTGAGGTTTCTCACTGAAATTATTTACAAACAGCTTGTGCAATTATGGCACAAATGGTTGTAAATGCTTCTCTGGGATCCCCTTTGTTCAGAAATAGCAGACATATATGACTTTGGCGTTGCTTTCTGGTAATTAGAAGGCCGCTAAATGCTGCTGCGCATCACACGTGTATTATGGCTAGCAGTGAAGGGGTTAATTATGTAGTTTGTAGGGAGCTTGCAGGGTTAATTTTAGCTTTAGTGTAGAGATCAGCCTCCCACCTGACACATCAGACCCTCTGATTCCTCCCAAACAGCTCCCTTCCCTCCCCCACCCCACAATTGTCCCCGACATCTTAAGTACTGGCAGAAAGTCTGCCAGTACTAAAATAAAAGGTTTTTATTTGGTTTTTTTTTAGCATATTTACATATGCTGTGGTGTAGCATCCCCCCTTAGCCTTCAACTTCCCTGATCCCCCCCAAAACAGCTCTCTAACCCTCCCCATCTGCCTTATTGATGGCCATCTTGGGTACTGGCAGCTGTCTGCTATTATTTCACAGTCAAAAAAGTGTTGTTTTTTTTAAATGTACACTACTGTTACACCAGATATGAGTGGTGGCACTGGGCAAGTGGGCACAGTATACGCTGTCAGCCTGACACACACGCTGGCAGGCAGGCAACTGCAATTAGATTACACAGAAAAAAAGCAGACTGATTGGGGTGCTGTCCTTACAGCAGAGATCAGATGAGTCCTTCAGGACTGTAGTGGACACTGAATACACTAGCCTAGCTATCGATTTCCCTATTAAATCAGCAGCAGCTACACTGTCCCTCCTCTCACTAAGAATGCAGCTTCCAAATGAATCTAAAATGGATGCTGTCCAGGAGGTGGGAGGGTCTGGGAGGGAGGGTCTGCTGCTGATTGGCTGTAATGTGTCTTCTGACTGTGAGGTAGAGGGTCAAAGTTTACTCAATGATAAAGAATAGGGGGCGGATCGAACATCGCATATGTTCGCCCGCCGTGGCGAACGCGAACATGCTATGGTCGCCGGGAACTATTCGCAACATCACTAGAGGTTAGTTCATGGGTTTGTTCTCCAAATGTTAATAATGCCAACATATATCTTATCCATGTTATTGTATATAACAGCAGGTATTTAGAGGGTCTAATTATTTATTTTTGCTTCTGTACACATATTGGGGCCTAGGGACTAATTGTTTTTTTATATATTTATTGTGTGCCATTTGCTAGACCAGGTAACAAGATTGTTACTAAGCATTTAAGCAAATTTTCTGATAGACATATATACGAAACTGATCACTACTATGGTCTGTTCTGTTTTTTCCAATTATTTATACTACTTATTCTATTCAGCAGCAGGCAAAAGCTCTAATTATTTACCTATGTTTTTATATGCACTTAGAAGTCTAGGGTCCAAGAGTGGCCCTATCATAAGTATATCTTCACCATAGAATTCTCTCCCTTAGGGTTATTTGTGAACAAGCTTGTCTTAGCTTAACAGATCTTTGAAACCCTATAAATATTCCATTTAGTTTAGAAATATGTAAAACAGTCTTTGTTGAGTATGACACGCTACACAACATTATAGTCCTCTAATTGTTTCATAGACTTGTATGCTACAGTCTTTAAAAAGCATTATTTATTAGCTTGACATATTATTCCAAAGGTCCAAAAGTGTCCTTATAGTTTATCCAACATACGGCTAGATTACGAGTTTTGCGGTAAGAGCGGCTCGGTACTAACTTGTAAGTTATTTCCACCGCACACCTCCCTATAGCGCTGCTATTACAGGGTTGCAAAAACCCGGCGTTGGCAGGCAATATTGCAGCATTGAGCAAAATTGAGCTCCATACCGCACTCCAATACCAGTGCTGCTTTGAGCTGGTTTTACGTGCTCGTGCACGATTTCTCCATAGACATCAATGGGGAGAGCCGGATGAAAAAAAGCCTAACACCTGCAATAAAGGAGCGTAAAGCTCCATAACGCAGCCCCATTGATTCCTATGGGGAAAGAAAAGTTATGTTTACACCTAACACCCTAACATAAACCCTGAGTCTAAACACAACTAATCTGCCGCCCCCGACATCGCTGACACCTACATTACACTTATTAACCCCTAATCTGCCGTCCCCAACACCGCCGACACCTACCTACACTTATTAACCCCTAATCTGCCGCCCCCAACGTCGCCGCCACCTACATTACAGTTATTAACCCCTAATCTGCCGCCCTCGACATCGCCGCCACCTACCTACAATTATTAACCCCTAATCTTCCACCCCCCCAACATCGCCGCCACTATACTAAAGTTATTAGCCCCTAACCGCCACTAACTTTAATATAATTAAAATAAATCTAAATAAAACCTACTATTAATAACTAAATAATTCCTATTGAAAACTAAATACTTACCTATAAAATAAAACCTAAGCTTGCTACACTATAACTAATAGTTACATTGTAGCTATCTTAGGTTTTATTTTTATTTCACAGCTAAGTTTGTATTATTTTAACTAGGTAGACTAGTTACTAAATAGTTATTAACTATTTACTAACTACCTAGCTAAAATAAATAAAAAGTTACCTGTAAAATAAAACCTAACCGGAGTTACACTAAAACCTAACCTTACACTACAATTAAATCAATTACATTTATTAAATACAATTAACTAAATTACAAAAAAAACAAACACTAAATTACAGAAAATAAGAAAGAAATGATCAAATATTTAAACTAATTACACCTAATCTAATAGACCTATCAAAATAAAAAAGCCATTTAGGGCATTTAGCTCTTTTGCAGTGCCCAAACCCTAAGCTAAAAATAAAACCCACCCAATAAACCCTTAAAAAAACTAACACTAACCCCCGAAGATCCACTTACAGTTTTTGAAGACCCGACATCCATCCTCATCCAAGCGGGCCGAAGTCTTCATTCAAGCCGGCAGAAGTCTTCAAGACATCCAGCACTGAGCATCCTCTTCTGACGACGGCTCTTCTTGAATGAAGAATTCTATCAGCCAATCGGAATAAAAGGTGAAAATATCCTATTGGCTAATGCAATCAGCCAATAGGATTGAGCTCGCATTCTATTAGCTGATTGGAACAGCCAATAGAATGCAAGCTCAATCCTATTGGCTGATTGCATCTATTCTATTGGGTACTTGTAAAGCGCAAACTAATCACCCGTGAGGGTCTCAAGGCGCTATGGGAGGGGGGGAGAGGGGAGCTAAGGGAAGATGATTCAGTCGAAGAGCCAGGTCTTGAGGTCCTTCCTGAAGTTTGTAAGGGAGGTGGATTGTCTGAGGTGCAGCGGGAGGGAGTTCCATGACCTTGCTGCCATATAGAAGGATTTTCCTCCAGCTGTTTTTTTCTTGATGCGGGGGATGACTGCGAGTGCTTGGTCGGCAGAGCAGAGTTGTCTGGAGGGGGTGTAGAAATTGACACAGTGGTTAATGTATTCAGGACCGATGTGGAGGGCCTTGAATGCATGGGTTAGAAGCTTGAAGGTTATTCTCTTGTTGACGGGGAGCCAGTGTAGGTTCCTTAGGTGTTCGGTGATGTGGTTTTGGTGAGGGATGTCGAGGATGAGTTTGGCCGAGGTGTTCTGGATGCGTTGGAGTCGTTTCTGGAGCTTGATGGTGGACCCGGCGTAGAGTGCATTGCCGTAGTCCAGTCGACTACTGACGAGGGCGTGGATGACAGATTTTCTAGTTTCGGTGGGGATCCACTTGAAGATTTTTCGCAGTAGGTGGAGTATGCTTAAACAAGTCGAAGAGACGGCGTTGACCTGGCGGTCCATGGAAAGTGATGAGTCGAGGATGACGCCTATGTTTCGTGAGTGGTGTGTTGGAGTTGGAGGGTGTCCGAGGGCTGTGGGCCACCAGGAGTCATCCCATGCAGATTTGGTGGGTCCGAGGAGGAGGGTTTCGGTCTTGTCAGTGTTGAGTTTGAGACGGTTGTTGTTCATCCAGGTGGCGATTGCTGTCCTTCGTGGACGTTTTTCTTGGCGGTGGCGGGTTCTCGGGTGAGTGAGATGATTAACTGGGTGTCGTCGGTGTAGGAGACGATGTTGAGGTTGTGTTGTCGGACGATGGCGGCGAGGGGGGCAATTTAGATGTTGAAGAGGGTGGGGCTAAGAGAAGAGCCTTGGGGTACGCCGCAGCTGATTGCTGTGGGATTGGAAGAGAAGGGTGGGAGCCTGACTTTCTGAGTTCTGCCACTGAGGAAGGAGGTGATCCATTCCAGGGCCTTATTGTGGATGCCAGCATCGTGTAGGCGCGTGAAGAGGGTGCTGTGGGCTGCAGTGTTGAATGTGGCTGACAGGTCTAGAAGGATGAGGGCGACAGTCTCTCCTTGGTCGAGCAGGGCACGGATGTCATCTGTGGCGGCGAGGAGGGTGGTCTCGGTGCTGTGATTGCTCCTGAAACCGGATTGGGAGGGGTCCAAGATGTGGTTGGTCTCGATGTGGTCAACAAGTTGTGCGTTGATGGCCTTTTTGATTACTTTGGCTGGAAAGGGCAGTAGAGAGATGGGGTGGTAGTTTTTTAGGATCTATGGGGTCAGCTGTGGGTTTCTTCAGCAAGGGTTTCAGCTCTGCATGCTGCCAGTCTTCTGGGAAGGTGCCAGTTTTAATGGAGCAGTTTATGGTGAGGCAGAGTTCGTGGGCGAGGGTAAAACCCGCTTTGTTGAATATGTGGTGTGGGCATGGGTCTGAGGGTGCTCTGGAGTGGATAGAATTCATGATTCTGAGTGTGTCCTCCGTGGTGAGTGGGATCCAGGTAGTCCGTAGACGGTGGCGGGTGGTGGGTTTGGGTGAGGTGGGGGTGGGTGGGTCTTCGATGAGTGGTGAGTTCTGGAGTTAAAGGCTGTCGTAGATGTTGATGATCTTGTGGTGGTAGTAAGTAGCAATGTTGTCACAGAGGTCCTGGGAGGGTGGGATGTCGTTAGTATCACTGTTGGGTTTGGAAAATTCCTTGATTACTGTGAACAGCTCCTTGCTGTTGTGGGTTTTGGCGTGGATTCTGTCTAGGATAGCGGTTTTCTTTTTGGTTTTGATGAGGTGGTGGTGAATGGTGACGGCTTCTTTGTAGGCGGATTTGTCCAAGGGGGATTTGCTGGACCTCCATGTTCTCTCTAATCGTCCAATAGTATTTTTTCACCTTTAATTCCGATTGGCTGATAGAATTCTATCAGCCAATCGTAATTCAAGGGACGCCATCTTGAATGACGACACTTAAAGGAACCTTCATTCGAGAAGAGCCGTTGGAAGAAGAGGATGCTCCGCGCCGGATGTCTCGAAGATGGAGCCGCTCCACGCCGGATGGATGAAGATAGAAGATGCCATCTGGAAGAAGACTTCTGCCAGCTTGGATGAAGACTTCAGTCCGCTTGTATGAAGACTTCTGCCGGCTTCGCTGAGGGCTTCTGCCACTTCATTGAGGATGGATGTCGGGTCTTCAAAAACTGTAAGTGGATCTTCGGGGGTTAGTGTTAGGTTTTTTTTAAGAGTTTATTGGGTGGGTTTTATTTTTAGCTTAGGGTTTGTGCGGAAAAATAGCTAAATGCCCTTTTAAGGGCAATGCTCATCCAAATGCCCTTTTCAGGGCAATGGGGAGCTTCGGTTTATTTAGATAGGTTTTTATTTGGGGGGTTTGGTTGTGTGGGTGGTGGGTTTTACTGTTGGGGGGTTGTTTGTATTTTTTTTTACAGGTAAAAGAGCTGATTTCTTTGGGGCAATGCCCCGCAAAAGGCCCTTTTAAGGGCCATTGTTAGTTTATTGCAGGCTAGGTTTTTTTTTTATTTTGATAGGGCTATTAGATTAGGTATAATTAGTTTAAATATTTGATCATTTCTTTTTTATTTTGTGTATTTTAGTGTTTGTTTTTGTAATTTAGTTAATTTTATTTAATTAATGTAATTAATTTAATTGTAGTGTAAGGTTAGTGTTAGTGTAACTCAGGTTAGGTTTTATTTTACAGGTAATGTTGTATTTACTTTAACTAGGTAGTTAGTAAATAGTTAATAACTATTTACTAACTAGTCTACCTAATATGTTAATATGTTTATTATAGTGGCGGCGATGTCCGGAGCGGCAGATTAGGAGTTAAAATAAATACAAACTTAGCTGTGAAATAAAAATAATACCTAAGATATATACAATGTAACTATTAGTTATATTGTAGCTAGCTTAGGCTTTATTTTACAGGTAAGTATTTAGTTTTAAATAGGAATTATTTAGTTATTAATAGTAGGTTTTATTTAGATTTATTTTAATTACATTAAAGTTAAGGGTGTTAGGGTAAGGTTTAGGGGTTAATAACTTTAGTATAGTGGCAGCGATTTTGGGGGCAGCAGATTATGGATTAATAACAGTAATGTATGTAGGTTGCGGCAATGTTAGGGACAGCAGATTAGGGGTTAATAATATTTAACTAGTGTTTGCGATGCAAGAGTATGGCGGTTTAGGGGTTAATATGTTTATTATAGTGGCGGCGATGTCCGGAGCGGCAGATTAGGAGTTAGGAATTTTATTTTAGTGTTTGCGATGCGGGAGGGCCTCGGTATAGGGGTTAATAGGTAGTTTATGGGTGTTAGTGTACTTTTTAGCACTTTAGTTATGAGTTTTATGTTACGGCTTTGTAGCATAAAACTCATAACTACTGACTTTCAGGTGGCGGTACGAATCTTGACGGTATAGGGTGTACCGCTCACTTTTTTGCCTCCTAGGCAAACTTGTAATACCGTCGCAAAGGAAGTCCCATTGAAATGGACTTTTGGAAAGCTGCGGTAGTTGCGTTACGGCCAAAAAAGTGTGCGGTGCAGCTAAACCTGCAAGACTCGTAATACCAGCGGTAGTGAAAAAGAGCCATAACGCTGCTTTTTCACTCATACCGCAAAATTCGTAATCTAGCCGATAGTCTTATAAAATACTTCCTAGTTCAATTGCCCTCCTTTGGACTTTGAGTTTCCTGGACCCATCCGTGGCTCTGGCAGTCATAGGAGGTGTGACCGAATGGAACAGGTCCAAAAGTGGCCTATCTTTCTTTAAAACCCTCAGCTTAGAGAGCTTAATTAAGGTCCAAAAGTGGCCAATGCTGTTCTTGAGGGGAAAAACTGAGGGAAGTGTTGAGGTTTGCTCCCCAAATATTTTATGATTGTTTTCTTTTCTTTAAAATGTGACACATTTTGTTCATTGTAACAAGCGATGTTTCTTGCCATACGTATTTTGTGTGTCAAATAAGCAAAGTGACTGTCTTGTGTATGTTTTACCCTCAATAAAAAACTATTAAAAAAATAAATAATCAATTACTATGGACGTCAGTGCACATCCCCGGTACTTTTTACAGCTTGTGCAAACATTAAAAGTAAAATCCTTAAAAAAAAAAAAGTCAGCTTAGTTATTTGCAGAGGAAATTCTTAAAAACACTGTATTGTAAAACTGAAGTTGGATTTTAGCTCCATAAACTTGCTAGAGGATCACATGTAATGCATTTATATGTTTTAGATTAAAGGGTCTGTAATTCATGGATTTAACACCTACTTTGGGCCTCAGATGCAGCAGAGAGGTATGGAATGTAAGCTGGAGCTCAGCTGCTTATACTTTAGGAGGAACATGACCTATTTTAAATAAAGTTTTTAGGCAACATACGAAAGCCAGAAGGAAGTTCAAACCCTAATACTATTAATGTTGCATATTATAGTATTCCTATTCAATTACTTTGTTATTATTATTTTTATACTTTATTTATAAAGAGCTAACAAATTCTGCAGAGCTGTCCATGGATACAAAAGATAAAAGTACAACGATAATGTAATATTTTTAAGACAGTGGTCGCCAACCTTTCGTACCTCAGGGATCACTAAACTCACAATTTTGAATCCTGTGGACCACTAACATGATTTTTTTTAAAAAGGTACAAACATCTATGTTACGGTTACCCTTAGTCTCGCTGAGAGATGGACCGCTTAGTAGCCTGGATCCCTATTGCTAAAGAGGGGAGAAGCTGCTTTCCATAGTATTCTATACGAGTCTCGCAAATATAGAATAATCTCCCTTAGCTGCAGTACAGCTAGGATACCCTTCTGCCCACAAAAACGAGTCAACGCTGCGATTGAGGGTCAAACAAGAACTCAGGACTGGGATGCCCAGCCTGCTTTTTATTAAGGTTACATGCACACAGGGCACTCCCAGGGGGAGAGGGGGGGAAGCACAAAATCCCCCATCACACATTTAGATAGAGAGCACTGTCCTTTGACAGGCCACAATAGGATTACAGTACTTAAGATAACAAGTTTACAAGTTCATCTTATCAATTAGCAGTCTGGCTCCAGAGGTGATTAGACAATAGTTTCTAAAAGCTGAAAAAAAAGAGTTAACTCTTTATGAAATGAAACTTGTTACGGTTTTCTTGGAGCCCTTCTTAGGCGCTGGCTTGCTGGTTCAGGCATTGCTGCTGGGAAATAAGCTCTTCACAACAAAATAACTAATGCTTCTGTAACATTGCTCCCTTTCTGTGGAACACTCTGGCAGACACGGTCTGACCCCTTTTCGGGGCAGACTAAGGCTGTCCAGACCGCTGGTTATGCGGGGCTGAGGTCGGTTTGTCTGGACTACCCGTCGGCGTTGCCATTCTGTTTCCCAGGTCTGTAAGTAATGGTGAAATTGAAGGTTTGCAACGATAAGCTCCAACGTAATAGCCTGCCGTTATCTCCAGAGACCCAGTTCAGCCACACCAACGGGTTATGGTCGGTGACCAGAGTGAACTCCTGACCATATAAATAGGGAGTCAATTTCTTTAATGCCCACACCAAAGCCAAACACTCCTTTTCGACCGCTGCATAGCTGACTTCGCGGGGCAGGAGCTTCCGGCTGATGTAGGCAACTGGATGCTCCCCTCCATCTTCGCCTACTTGGCTGAGGACGGCTCCCAGCCCGAACATGGAAGCATCGGTATGGACGATAAAACGTTTGTTAAGGGCTGGGGCCGCCAAGACAGGAGCGTTAATTAGAGCATTTTTGAGAGCCTGGAAAGTCGTTTCACAGTGGGGAGACCACAGGACCTGTCGAGGTAAGTTCTTCTTGGTCAAGTCAGTCAGGGGTTTGGCAAGTGTGCTGTAGTCTGGTACGAACCGTCTATAGTACCCTGCCGTGCCCAGGAAGGCTAGGACCTGAGTCTTAGTGATGGGGGTGGGCCAATTGGCGACAGCTTCTATTTTGGCCGGCTCTGGTCGCTGCTTTCCACACCCCACCCGGTGACCCAGGTACTGTACCTCGGCCATCCCAAAGTGGCATTTTTCTGGCTTCAGAGTCAGGCCAGCAGCCCGGATCTGATCCAGAACCATTCCCACATGAGCTAAGTGGTCCTCCCAGGACTCACTGTGGATCGCTATGTCGTCCAGGTAGGCGCAAGCAAAACTCTGGAAGCCATCCAGGAGCCTATCCACCAAGCGCTGGAATGTAGCTGGGGCATTCTTCATCCCAAACGGCATTACCCTAAACTGATATAAGCCGAATGGGGTGACGAATGCCGACTTGGGGATAGCCTCCGGGGCCAGGGGAATCTGCCAGTAACCTTTGCAGAGGTCAATAGTGGTCAGGTAATTTCCCCTGGCTATACGATCGAGTAGCTCGTCTACCCTGGGCATAGGGTAAGCGTCCGTCACGGTATTTTCATTGAGCCTCCGATAGTCTACGCAGAACCGGGTGGTCCCATCTTTCTTGGGCACCAAGACAACTGGGGAGGCCCAGGGACTATCGGAGGGCTCAATTACCCTGAGCTGGAGCATCTCATCGATCTCCTTCTTCATTCCTGTCCTAACTGCTTCGGGGATTCGGTACGGAGCCTGGCGCAAGGGAGCTTGTCCCGGAGTATCTACCTGGTGGGTGGTTAAAGTAGGGTACCCTGGCTTCGGGGAGAAGGTGAGGTGTTTGGACTGGAGGAGTTGGTTGAGCTGCTCCCTTTCAGTGGGGCTAAGTCGGTCCCCTATCTGAACCTGCGCCACTATACCTGTGGGGAGGCTCTTTTCTAATAGGTCTGGAATGGGTAAACTGTCGGGGTCTTCCTGAGGGGAACAACATACGGCCGTCACGTTCTCTGGTCGCTCAAAATATTCCTTGAGCATGTTTACATGGAATGTCTTTCTAAGATTGTTGTCGTGGCAGCTAGCTATCACATAAGTGGTGTCTCCCCTTTTCTCTACGATCTGGTAGGGACCCTGCCAGGACGCCTGCAATTTGTCTGTCTTCACCGGCTTAAGTACTAACACCTTTTGTCCTATGGTGAAGATTCTCTTTCGGGCCCCCCGATCGTACCATACTTTCTGTCTTCTCTGGGCCAACTGGAGATTAGCCCGCACGGATTTGGCTAATTGCTCCATTCGGTCCCTGAGTTCCAGCACGTATGGCACAATTGGGACACCGTCAGCCTCCATCTCTCCCTCCCAGTGCTCCCGGATCAGGTTTAGGGGTCCCCGTACCTTTCTTCCGTAGAGCAACTCGAAGGGAGAGAACCCTGTCATTTCCTGGGGCACCTCCCGATAAGCAAATAGGAGGTGCGGCAGGAAGCGTTCCCAGTCTCGGTATTCCTGAGTGAACGTCTTGAGCATTTGCTTGAGGGTCCCATTGAACCTCTCACACAGCCCGTTCGTCTGGGGGTGGTATGGGGAGCTTAGGAGGGACTTAATTTTGCAAACCTGCCAGAGTTGTTGGGTCAATTCAGCCGTAAATTGGGTGCCTCGGTCGGATAGGATTTCTTTTGGAAATCCTACCCGGGAGAACACCTGTACTAGTGCATTCGCTACCGTATCCGCTTGTATGTTGGATAGGGCGACAGCCTCTGGGTACCTGGTAGCGTAGTCCACTACGGTAAGAATGTATCGCTTACCGGAGGGACTAGGGGTAGCCAGTGGTCCCACTAGGTCAATAGCAACCCGGCTGAAGGGTTCCTCTACAATGGGCATATTTACTAGCTGGGCTTTAGGGTGATCGCCTCGCCTTCCTACTCGTTGACACACATCGCAGGTGTTACAGTAAGTTCTAACGTCAGCGTGCACCCCTGGCCAAAAGAACGTGTGAGTAATGCGGTGTAGGGTACGGGTAACGGCTAGGTGGCCTGCTAAGGGGATGTCGTGGCCTATTTTGAGGATTTCTTGACGGTATTTGTGGGGCACTACCAGCTGTCGCCTACGCTGTCCCCTTTTCTCTGTCCAGCGGTATAGTTTCCCTTTTTCCCATAAGAATGTTTCGTTATCTGCCCCGCCCCCTCCGGTCTCTGCTCGTTCCCGGTACTTTTGTAAGGTCGGGTCAGTCTTAGACTCTGCCTCGAAAGCATCTGGGGTGTCCCAGGGTATGGGGCCTAACCTGTCAGGCAAGGTCGGGGTAGGTCTTACCTGTGTCTCCCGCACTGGTGAAAGCTCTCGCTCCGTCCGGGCTTGGGCCCGTGTAGTCACTGGGTCCGCCTCGTTGTTGCATACTGGAGCATAGGCAGAAGTCATGGGGCCCAAATCGTTGCCCAGTAGTACTTCGGCAGGTAAATTATCCATTAGGCCCACGTTCACAGCCCCCTTTCCCGCTCCCCAATCAAGATGCACTTTAGCTGTTGGAATTTTGTACACATCCCCCCCCGCCACTCTAACGGCCACAGTCTGTCCGGATCGCTTGTGCTCTGGCACCAAATGACTCTGTACCAGCGTGATAGTAGCCCCTGTGTCTCGCAATCCCTCGGTAGATCGCCCCTCGAGCCATACCCTCTGCCGATGGTGCTGGCGGTTATCTGAGGCAGCATATACAGGGTCTGCCTCGTGAAGCGGCCCCACATATCCCTCCATAGGGGCCTCTTGGTTAACACAGAGGGCCCGGGCCGGACGATAGGACCCAGAGGGGTCATTGTAATTCCTGGGTGTCTGGTGCGTATTAAGGGGGCAGCTAGCCATGAAATGCCCTGGTTGCTTGCATCGGTGGCAAGTCGGTCTGGGACGCTCAGAGCTCTTATTGGGTGGTCCTGAGTGTCGGACGGGCCCTGTGGGCACCGGGGCTCGGAATTCAGCACGAGGGGGTGCACGGTAAACCTCTCTGGGTTCGACCCGTGCTGGAGCTCGGTAGTTCATGGGTTCGTGAAGACGGGAGTCATAATGTTCATCGGCCAATTTGGCTGCTTCTTCTAAGGTAGAAGGCCGCCTGTCTCGCAGCCATTCCTTCCCTTGCTGTTCCATGCCATTATAAAAATGTTCTAAGAGAAACAATTGTAAAATTTCCTCCCCAGTCACCGCTTTACTTCCGCTCAGCCAGTGATTTGCCGCTCTCCGCATTCGGTGCGCCCATTCCATATGGGTATCGTTAGGCTTCTTTTCCGTGCCCCGAAACTGTCGGCGATACGTGTCCGGAGTTACAGCGTACCGTTGCAACAGTGTCTCCTTAACTAGCTCATACTGTGTCACTTCCTCAGCACCCAGAGTACGAAAGGCTTCCAGGGCTCGCCCGGATAGTTTCCCAGACAATATCGTGGGCCACTCTCTGTTGGGAATCTGGTGCAGGGCACATTGCCTTTCGAAGTCCGCCAAATATTCATCAATCCCTGTCTCGCTCTCTAGGAAGGGTCGAAATGCCGCATAGGGTATCTTGGGCCTCCCAGCATTTTCGACAGGGATGATTACCTGCGGGGCTTCAGCATTGCGGTGTGCGTTCGCTAGGTTGAGTTCGTGGGCTCGAGTCTCTCGTATATCCTCGTCC